>NC_135759.1:10568354-10573354 GCF_052425735.1 Oculina patagonica | reverse complement strand
CCTTGGAAGAAAACCTTCACAAACTGCATGGGGTAAAATACATGTCAAAGATCGATGTCAAGGAAGCCTTTCAAAACATCCCGTTGACATTGCGATCTTCCCTGATGACCACCATGTTCACACCATGGGGCCGCTACAGATGGACAAGACTTCCATTTGGCATATCGTCTGCATCCGAAGAATGGCAGCGTCGCATCCATATGGTCCTTGAAGGACTCCAAGTAATCAGCATTGCCGATGACATTCTCATCCCGGGCTGCGGCGCCACCGACACCAAAGCCAGAATGGACCACGACCGGAACCACATTGCAGTACTTGAGCGGTTCGAACAGCATCATGTCAAGCTGAATGTGCACAAAATGAAATTTCTCGTCCGTGAAGCAACCTTCATGGGTCACGTTATCACTACAGATGGTCTTCAACCCAACCCGGTCACCGTTCAAGCTATAGTCTCCATGCCCACCCCAACCGACAAACACGGAATCTGCAGATTCCTAGGAGCTATCAACTATCTCAGTAAGTTCTGTCCGCAGCTCAGCAGCGTCACCCAACCCCTACGCAACCTCACCAGGGAAGACACGCCATTTTTATGGTCAACAAAACACCAACAAGCCTTTGACGAAGCCAAAGCTCTCGCCACCTCTGCACCATGCCTGGCATACTATGACGTAAATGCACCAGTTGTCCTTCAAGTGGACGCTTCAGATTATGGTCTTGGAGCAGCACTCTTGCAGCCCAGTACACAACATGGTGACAGCATCCTTGACGAGTCTTCTTTACAACCCATCGCATACAGCTCCAAGAGCCTAACCCCGACCGAGCAGCGTTATGCACAGATTGAAAAAGAGTGCCTGGCCATAGTTGAAGCTTTTAACAAATTTGACCAGTGGCTTCTGGGAAAATCAAACATCACCGTCCACACTGACCACCAACCCCTTCAGTCAATCTTCCAGAAGGACCTCGCCTCAGCACCGAAACGCCTGCAGAAAATGATGCTTTTCCTACAGCGTTACAATTTTACTGTGGTGTACCGAAGAGGTTCTTCTTTACACTTAGCAGACACCCTGTCCAGAGCCCCGTGTCAAGACAACCCCGCCACCCCCTCCATACCGTAAACCTTTCAAGTCTTTCGAGTGCATCTTTCTCACTTGGACCCCACCTCGCCAGCCCTAACTGACATAACTCGCGAACAGCTACGCAAAGCCACAGCATCATGCCGAGACATGCTACTGCTAGAACAGTACATCGTACATGGTTGGCCACCAACTAAAGAACGAAAAAACGAAAATGTCCTGCGCAGCGTTAATTTAAATGAACACATTGGATTAAATGTAAAGTTTAACGCTGGAAAGTTCAATGTAAAATACTAAACGTTTCGGCAGTGCTGCCTTCATCAGTAGTAGTAGTAAAAAAATGTCGTAGCTCACGCTCACGTATGCGAAAATAAACGATGGAAATTCAAATTAAAATAATTTGGGAGCTCGCGCGTGTGATGGAAGCGCGCGCGGGCAAAGTTCGCATACGAGTTACTTAAGCAAAGCTAAAGTCTTGGTTTAGCCTGGTTGGTGCCAGCGTCTTGAAATTGAAGATGACTCGCATTTCCTCACGTCTTCTCTTTGCTTGATCAGCCAGGTTTGCTCTTATCACTGCGACCATCATGTCGTTTAGGTTGTGGCCTGGTTTCGTAAAATGATCAGGTACCGGCAGCTCAACTCTCTTCCGTATGACGTCTAAACGGTGCTCTCTGAAGCGATCTCCGAGCCGACGTCCTGTCTCTCCAATGTAGACCATCCCGGGGCATTTACGGCATGAAATGCAATAAACAAGTTGACTTGTGATGCACGTATAATGGCCCGAGATTCTGATATGTCCATTGTGAGTTCTTATTCTGTCACTGGAGTTTACAAAAGGACAGGTTCGGCATTCGCGTCGGTTGCATTTGTAAGTACCCACTTGAATCTGGGGATCTGACGGTAGGCTAGAATGTACTAGTAAATCTTTAAGATTTTTTGCACGACGAAAGGCCTTTAGCGGCGGCTTGTTGTAAATGGCGCTAGTGCTTTGGTCATCGCGTAAGATTGAAAAGTTCCGCTGTATGATGTTGCAAACATCGACGTTCTTGGGATGATACGTGATAACCAGAGGTGGGCGGTCGACGGCAGTCTCGTTCCCGGCGGTGGATGCGAGTAGATCTTCTCTTCGTTTTGCTTCCGCTCGTACGCGTGCTCTGGTTATTACGTCTTGTGGGTAGCCACGTGCCGCAAAATGCCTTTCCATGTTAGATGTCTCGTGCTGAAAATCATCATCGTCACTGCAGATCTTTCGCAGCCGTAGGAACTGACTATACGGAATCGATGTTTTACATTTGGATGGATGTGATGATCCAAAGTCAAGGTACGAATGACTATCTGTTTCTTTGTAATGAATTGATGTTTCAATGCGGTTACCACGCGGAACCATGTATATGTCCAGGAATGGGAGCTTGTCGGCTGAGACAGACCACGTGTAGTCAATCTTGGGATGGTAGTTGGACGCAAACTCAAGAAACCGCTGTAGTTCTTGTTCGCTACATGAAGTTGCGCCTGCCACATCATCCATGAATCGTTTGTACAATTCTGGTTTCTCGCCGGGTACTCTGCAAGCATTTTCTCCTCTACGTAGCCAACAAAGAGACATGCGTAATTGGGACCTAATTTACTCCCCATTGCTACACCACCGACTTGCTTGTAGTAGTCCCCGTTGTTAATAACCAGAGCACGCGTACGAGCGGAAGCAAAACGAAGAGAAGATCTACTCGCATCCACCGCCGGGAACGAGACTGCCGTCGACCGCCCACCTCTGGTTATCACGTATCATCCCAAGAACATCGATGTTTGCAACATCATACAGCGGAACTTTTCAATCTTACGCGATGACCAAAGCACTAGCGCCATTTACAACAAGCCGCCGCTAAAGGCCTTTCGTCGTGCAAAAAATCTTAAAGATTTACTAGTACATTCTAGCCAACCGTCAGATCCCCAGATTCAAGTGGGTACTTACAAATGCAACCGACGCGAATGCCGAACCTGTCCTTTTGTAAACTCCAGTGACAGAATAAGAACTCACAATGGACATATCAGAATCTCGGGCCATTATACGTGCATCACAAGTCAACTTGTTTATTGCATTTCATGCCGTAAATGCCCCGGGATGGTCTACATTGGAGAGACAGGCCGTCGGCTCGGAGATCGCTTCAGAGAGCACCGTTTAGACGTCATACGGAAAAGAGTTGAGCTGCCGGTACCTGATCATTTTACGAAACCAGGCCACAACCTAAACGACATGATGGTCGCAGTGATAAGAGCAAACCTGGCTGATCAAGCAAAGAGAAGACGTGAGGAAATGCGAGTCATCTTCAATTTCAAGACGCTGGCACCAACCGGGCTAAACCAAGACTTTAGCTTTGCTTAAGTAACTCGTATGCGAACTTTGCCCGCGCGCGCTTCCATCACACGCGCGAGCTCCCAAATTATTTTAATTTGAATTTCCATCGTTTATTTTCGCATACGTGAGCGTGAGCTACGACATTTTTTTACTACTACTACTGATGAAGGCAGCACTGCCGAAACGTTTAGTATTTTACATTGAACTTTCCAGCGTTAAACTTTACATTTAATCCAATGTGACCAACTTAAGAACACCTACCCCACCAACTTCAGGCTTTCTGGCATTTTCGTGAAGAGCTCAGTGTTTCAAATGGTATCCTCCTCAAGTCTACTCGTGCCATTGTACCTACTTCCCTACGTCCAAGCATGCTGAAAAAGATCCATCAGTCCCACAGAGCAGCTGAATACTGCCTTCGTTTTGCTAGAGAAGCAGTTTTTTGGCCAAACATGTCCAAAGACATAGAAACATTTTGCCAGATGTGCCCTACTTGTGCCCAGTATGGAAAGCAAGCCACCACTGAGCCTATGCTCTCACATCCTACCCCCACACTACCTTGGCAATTTGTCTCACAAGATATATTCGAATTTGAGCAAAAGCAGTATTTGGTCACTGTGGACCATTTCAGCGATTTCTATGAATTGGATCCGCTGATCAACACTCAATCCACCACCATTGTTGAGATAACCAAAGCCCACTTTGCCCGTCACGGCATACCTCTGCGTTGTCTCACAGACAATGGCCCTCAGTTCATCTCAAACGACTACAAGAAATTTGCCCAGACGTATGGGTTCGAGCACATCACCTCGTCACCCTACTGGTCCCGCAGCAACGGCAAAGCTGAGGCAGCTGTACATGATGCCAAATCTACTCTTAAGAAGTCCCACGATGTTTACCTGGCTCTACTCAACATACGAAATACGCCTCCTCGTGGCTATTCCTTCTCCCCAGCCCAGAGGTTAATGGGTAGACGTACTTGCTCCACACTCCCAACTTCAGAAAACCCCTTTAAACCCGAGCCTGCAGATCCTTCGACAGTCAGCTCCGAAATCACTCTCCGCAGAGAAGCCTCTAAATCTCAATATGACAAGTACGCACATCCTCCTCTACTGCCACTACCATTAGGCTCCCATGCCTATGCAAAGCCTCGCCCATCTCAACGGGGGGCTCCTTGGCTCTATGGTCGGATCATCAACAATCCATCGCCACGTTCGTACAACATAGACACAGGCAACGTCATCCTCTGCCGAAACCGGGCCCAATTGTGACCAGCGGCATCTCCACGAAATATCCCTCAGCAGTCTCCAGCATTGCCGTCCTTCCAGCCTATCCTGCCAGAAACACCGATCACTCCTGCTGCCCCCACTCCGCATATGCCAGATCAGCCAACAGCAGCAATCTCCCCTCAAGCCCAATGCCACACCCCTCCGCCCGTCACAGAGTCTATCCCTCAGCACCAAGAGCCGCAACCAAGTGAGAGCTCTCCCAGTCCTGACTCACAGACCCAAGAGATGCAGCAAACTACTAGATCAGGAAGGCCAATTCGAAAGCCAAAGAAGTTTGAGGACTTTAGTCTT